>NW_027490041.1:9132500-9175000 GCF_041146795.1 Maylandia zebra
GAGAATGTTGGTTTGCCATGGAAGAGGTTTGTTGGAATAACAACAGATGGAGCGCCATCAATGACAGGGAGGAAACATGGACTGGTGGCACAAAACAAACTGGAAGAGGAAGGCGTGGAGGAGGCCATTGCTCTGCACTGCATCATCCATCAGCAGGTCCTTTGCAGCAAATGCCTGAAGTTTGACAATGTGATGTCTATTGTTGTGAAATGCATCAACCAAATCAGATCCAGGGGCTTAAAGCACCGAAGGTTCTGAGCTTTTTTAGAGGAAATGGAGTCAGAATATGGGGATGTGCTCGACTTCACTGAGGTACGTTGGCTCAGCAGGGGAAATGTATTAAAGAGACTTTTTGAGTTGAGAGCAGAAGTGAAGCCTTCATGGAGAAGGATGGAGTTAGTGTTCCTGTGCTAACTGATCCCAAATGGCTCATGGACTCAGCTTTTCTTGTTGATATGACACATGAGCTTAATGTACTGAACAAGACGTTACAAGGCCAGGGGCAACTTGTCAGTGCTGCCTATGACAACGTGAGAGCATTCTCCACAAAACTGGCGCTCTGGAAAGCTCAGCTCTCTCAGACAAACCTTTGCCATTTCCCAGCATGCAAGGCACTCGTGGATGCAGGCACACCATTCAGTGCTGACGAGTATGTTGATGTCATTTTGAGGCTACAGGAGGAATTTGATCCCAGATTTGCTGACTTCAAGACACACAGAGCCACCTTTCACATTTTTGCGGACCCCTTCTCCTTTGATGTGCAAGATGCCCCTTCTGTGCTTCAAATGGAGCTCATTGAGCTGCAGTGCAACTCTGAACTCAAAGCAAAGTTCAGGGAGGTGAGTGGAAAAGCAGACAAGCTTGGACAATTTTTGAGAGAATTGAGCCCTAGTTTCCCTCGGCTTTCCCGAATGTTCAAGCGGACCATGTGCCTTTTTGGTAGCACATACTTGTGCCAAAAGCTCTTCTCCACTTTGAACTTCAATAAGTCCAAGTACAGGTCCAGACTTACAGATGATCAGCTTCAAGACATACTGAGGGTCGCAACTGCTTCCTCCCTCAGGCCAAATCTGGCTCGGCTATGCGAGAGGAAACGCTGCCAGGTCTCTAGCAGCAAGGAGTAGGCAAGAGAAGCCATGTTCAGAAGAACAGTTCATTTTCTACAGTGTTCCATTCATGTTCAGAAGAAGGTTATAGAACTGTTAATACAGACATTTCAATCTAAATACAGCAGATATAGAAGACTGAAAGAAACACACAAGTTCACTGACTAAAAATATCTTATTATTATTTTATTTATGTATTACAGATTGATTTTTTTTCTTATTAATTCTTAATTTGTTTATTCATTTTTCATATTTTGTGTTAAAAAATAAAAATAAAGAGATTTGAGAAGATTGGAATTTTTTAACCATGCCTTTCTTGTGGAAAACCTAATGCGGCCCAGCCTCACCCAGACTCTGCCTGCAGCGGCCCCCAGCTAAATTGAGTTTGAGACCCCTGTCCTACACCATAAATCAGTAAGAGAGGGTACGACCTCTCTCATGGCCCCAAGTGGTGTGTGCATGCCAGAGCACTCTGGAAGGCACACAGAGTCTTTACAGACTACTCAGGATCAAACCTCTATCATTATGCAATCGATTATACAACTCTAAGCATATATGAGTAAATATTTCTAAGCATAAATGACAATCAACAATATAAACCTTACAGCTGGTTTTAATAACAGAATTCATTTGTTTCTCAAACGAGAAAGAGCTATCGAGAAACACTCCTAAATCTTTAGTTCTTAACTTTTCCAGTGGGCCAAGGTCAACATTATCTGCTAATGCTAAATAGGCTGCCGTTATTAACTAATGCTAATTTGACATGAATTAGCATTATGCACTAATGCTAACACTTACTTTTTTTAAAAATGTGAGTAGCTAATGCTAACACTATTTCCCTTAACTTTATAACAATGTGAACGGCTAATGCTAACACTCTTTTTCCTAGCATTATAACATCTGAGCTGCTAATGCTAAGTAGGCTGCCATTAGCACCTACGTCTAATTTAAGGCAAATACGCATTAGAACCTAATGCTCATATCGTTTTCCTTTGCTTTATAACAATGTGAGCAGCTACTGCTAAATAGCATTAGCTAATAACAGCAGTCTAATTTAATGCAAGTTAGCCTCATTTGCATTACAACGATGTGAGGAGTTAACGCTAAGTATGCTGCCATTAGTGGCTAATTCTAATTAGGGGTGAATAAATATTACCAGCTAATGCTAATATCGTATTCTCTTCCCTTTTAACAATGTGAGCAGCTAGTGCTAGGTAGGCTGATGCTAGCAGCTAATGCTAAAGCTAATTTAATGTGAATTAGCATCACATTAGTGAGGAGTTAATGCTAAGTAGACTGCCATTAGCAGGTAATGCTAATTTTAGGTGAATAGGAATTGGCAGATAATGCTAATACCATATTTTCTTGCTTTATAACAATGTGACCAGCTAATGCTATGTAGGTTGCCGTTATTAGCTAATACTAATTTGAGGTGAATTAGCATTATCCCCTTATGCTAACAATGTTTTTTCTTACTTTTTAACAATACAAGTAGCTAATGTGAACACTTTTTTTTTTATTGAATTCTAATTTTTCCCTTGCGATGTGAAGAGTTAATGCTAAATAGGATGCCATTAGTGGCTAATTCTAATTTTAGATGAGAAAGCATTAGAAGCTAATGCTAATACCATATTTTCTTGCTTTATATCAATATTAGTAGGTAATGCTAAGTACGTAGCCATTATTAGCTAATGCTAATTTAGGTGAATTAGCATTATCCACTAATGCTAACACTGTTTTTGCCAACTCTTTTCCCTTGCATTATAACAATATGAGCAGCTAATGCTAAGAAGGCTGCCATTATTAGGTAATGCCAATTATTATGTGTGTTAGCATTATCCGCTGCTGCTAGCAATGTTTTATCTTACCTTTTAACAATATCAGCAGCTAATGCTAACACTACTTTAATTTCAGTTAAACCTACTTAGCATTAATTAACTTCATTTAGCATTAAGAAGTTTTTGCTATAGGCTACCATTAGTGGCTAATGCTAATTTTAGGTAAATAGAAATTGGCAGCTAATGCTAATACCATATTTTCTTGCCTTATAACAATGTGACCAGCTAATGCTAAGCAGGTGCCATTATTAGCTAATACTAATTTGAGATGAATTAGCATTATCCGCTTATGCTAACAATGTTTTTTCTTACTTTTTAACAATACGCCATTAGTGGCTAATTCTAATTTTAGATGAAAAAGGATTAACAGCTAATGCTCATACTGTTTGCTTTGTAAGAATGACAGCAGCTAATGATATGAAGTCTACCGTTATTAACTAATGCTAATTTGATGAGAATTAGCATTATCCGATAATGGTAACTCTTTTCCCCTGCATTATAACAATGTCAGGAGTTAATGCTAAGTAGACTGCCATTAGGGGCTAACTCTAATTAGGGGTGAATAATTATTAGCAGCTAATACTAATACCATTTTCTCTTTTTCCTTATAACAACTTGAGCAGCTAATGCTAATTTGATGCGAATTAGCATTATATTAGTGAGCAGTTAATGCTAAGTAGGCTGCCATTATTAACTAATACTGCGTTGACGTGAATTAGCATTATGCGGTACTGCTAATACTGTTTTCTCTTACTTATTAAAAATGATAGTAGCTAATACTAATACTCTTTTCCGTTCGGTAACAACAAAGTGAGGAATTAATGCTAAGTTGGCTGCTTTTAGCGGCTTATTCTAATTAGGGGTGAATAATTATTAGCAGCAAATGCTAATACCGTTTTCTCTTTCCTTATAACAATATGAGCAGTTAATGCTAATTTGATGTAAATTAGCATTATATTAGTGAGGAGTTAATGCTAAGTAGGCTGCCATTAGCAGCTAAAGGTAATTTGAGGTGAATAAGCACTAGTAGCTAATGCCAATACCCTTTTCTCTTGTGTTATAATGATGTGAAACGTTAATATTGTTCTCAAACAACAGAATGAGAATGAAATATTGATTCTAACAGGGCCCATAAACAGCATTAGCTTAGCAGCATTAGCTTATCAGAGTCTCCATCATGGTCACACAAATCCTTAGCGGAGCAAAGTGGCCTACTTAGCAATAGCTGCTGTAGAAAGCAAAGGGAAAACAGTATTAGCATTAGCTGCTAAATGTGCACTTGAGAACAAATCTATTGTGAATTCAGCTGTGAATGTAGTGTTTCCAGTAAGCTTCCATTTCCAAATGTTAGCTGCTCCTGTCTGCCTCTTTGTCACACACACAGACTGAAATGATTCACAGCCTTGTTTCATCCTTCTGTCAGTGTCACTGACTGTCACTGTGACTGTGGACATACAGCATGGGAAACACACACATGGCTGATACTTGTATCTAAAGTTACAAAATGTTGTCTCTGTCCAAATATTACCTAACTGTAAGTCTACTTTTAATGAAACTCTCAACATGACTTATCAGTTATCATTAATGTTCCTGCAAACAGACTCCTTGAAGACCCCCTACATAAATATCCATGTACTATCCAGCTAGACTAGTGTGTCTGTCCCTGAAAATATTCCTGCATGTGTGATTGTTCATGTCTCATCTGCAGGAAACAAACAGGAAGTGAGTGAAAGACACAGGAAATGATTCCAGCTCTTCCTCCTATATCAGACATTCTCTCCATACCTGAGAGTGTCCAGTCTCCAGCCTGGATCCTTCAGTCCAGCCGACAGAAGCTTCATTCCTGAGGGACCTGGATGATTGTAGCTCAGGTCCAGCTCTCTCAGATGGGAGGGGTTGGAGGTCAGAGCTGAGGCCAGAGAAGTACAGCCTTCCTCTGTGATCAGACAGCCTGACAGACTGCAGACACACAAAACAACAATCCATCTGTTATCCATCTCTATAGCAGCATAACTAAGTGATGGTTCAGGGTCACCTGATCCAGCTCTAACTATAAGTTTTATCAAAAAGGAAAGTTTGAAGCTGATCTTCAAAGTAGAGAGGGTGTCTGTCTCCTGAACTCAAACTGGGAGCTGCTTCCACACCCAGTCCAACATAGCCAGGCTTTCTTTGCTGCTTTGACAAAACCTCAAATCCCAGTCAGAGATGATGAGCATCATCACAGTGATGATCATTTCTCTGTAACCCAGGCTTTCTGCTTCAGGATCTGTGCACGCTCACAGAACAAGGAGACCTTTAAACATCATTTCACTAAATGGATGGACTGAGCTCAGCCTACAGATGAACTGGATAAATAAAGATTTGACCTCAGTGTGCTCAGTGTTCCTGTCTATTCCTAACATATTCCTAACATGATAGCTGCACTTTAGAGCTCTAAAACTGGAACTGACACATGTTTAAACTCTACATGTTACTCAGTACATTCAGTTCTGACACTCGCCCACAGTCCAACAAAGGAAACATGGAGATCACATCAGTTTGTCACCAAAGTCTAATTATTCCAGAGGGCAGTGTTGATACAACTAAAGTTATTTTTAAGCAAAGTTGAGTTTTTTATTGTCGCAGTACTTCATGTCTGAAGTATCACTTAAATGCATTACACGCTGTTGATGGCAGCAAACAAACCACCCAAACAAACAGAGGTGGGAGGCTTGGGCAGACTACGTAGGATCAGCTTGTGGGAGGAGTCAGGATAAAACCAAAGAAAGACAAGCTAACAGACGCCACAGTGAAGTGAGTAGCTACAAACTGCAGGCTGATTAGTGTTGTTGAAGAAGTCGGTCTGAGGAACGTTCTTAGGATCAACAAATGATGGCATGTATGAGCCTCCCTCAAGACACACCATCACAAGAAGAACACATGAGCTGTAGAAAAAGGAGAGACTATGAAAGCCACGGCGTTACAACGTGCACCAGCTGTTGGTCTCTCTGGAGACTACTGGGCGTGGCTGGGTAACCATGGTTACTTGGGAGTTACAGTACATGATATTAATGAAGAGTGGGAGCTGCGTTCTATAGCAAACAATTTGTTATGAGGTAATCAGCTGATCTTAGTTTAACCGGAAGCCCTTCACAATAATTGCAATGCCTTTATTTTGTACAACTACCATCAGTTCGTCTGTACTGATGGTAACTTAAAGTCACACTAATGTCGTTTAGTTTCTATAGTTTATGTAGTGGAAGTATACTACAGTACCCTGATCACTGATAGGACAGATTTATGCAGATATACACCTTTGTGTTTAACATTACTGCATTATAGTACTGTGATCTTTGTCCTTATATATGGCTATATTAGCTATACTGATGTACGTACATATAACTGGATATGTAACTTATCTATTCATCTTATTTGTCATGTATTTGTATTGTGTACTTCCTTTTTGTAAGAAACCACACACATGATCACAGCCGCAAGAATCAATCAGTGAAAGAATAAAGTGTCTCAAACCAAACCTTAAGCTCTTTATTCCACATGCTGGGATCATTTGGCCTTCAGTGGTGTTCTGGCTGACACACCGGAGTGACCAGAGTGCTAAAGAGTGAATCGGACACACCAGTGTCATCTCTGATATCTCCACTACATTTAATCGTCCTTCAGCTTGTGGCTGCCGTTAGCTGGTCTGCTAGTTAGCTGATTTGCTATTTAGCCGGTGTGCTAGTTAGCTGGTGTGCTAGTTAGCCAGTGTGCTAGTTAGCCGGTTCGCTAGTCAGCTGGTGTGCTGACCAGCGAACCAGTAGGTTACAAGATGAGCTTGTCTGTCTGATGAGCCAGCTCTCTCTGTCTTGGTCATTTTGTCCTTGGGCAAAACCTAACCTACCACTACAACTGTAGCTTACCTCCACCAGTGTGTGAATGTGAGAGTGAATGAATACAGGGAGTGCAGAATTATTAGGCAAATGAGTATTTTGTCCACATCATCCTCTTCATGCATGTTGTCTTACTCCAAGCTGTATAGGCTCGAAAGCCTACTACCAATTAAGCATATTAGGTGATGTGCATCTCTGTAATGAGAAGGGGTGTGGTCTAATGACATCAACACCCTATATCAGGTGTGCATAATTATTAGGTAACGTCCTTTCCTTTGGCAAAATGGGTCAAAAGAAGGACTTGACAGGCTCAGAAAAGTCAAAAACAGTGAGATATCTTGCAGAGGGATGCAGCAGTCTCAAAATTGCAAAGCTTCTGAAGCGTGATCATCGAACAATCAAGCGTTTCATTCAAAATAGTCAACAGGGTCGCAAGAAGCGTGTGGAAAAACCAAGGCACAAAATAACTGCCCATGAACTGAGAAAAGTCAAGCGTGCAGCTGCCAAGATGCCACTTGCCACCAGTTTGGCCATATTTTGGAGCTGCAACATCACTGGAGTGCCCAAGAGCACAAGGTGTGCAATACTCAGAGACATGGCCAAGGTAAGAAAGGCTGAAAGACGACCACCACTGAACAAGACACACAAGCTGAAACGTCAAGACTGGGCCAAGAAATATCTCAAGACTGATTTTTCTAAGGTTTTATGGACTGATGAAATGAGAGTGAGTCTTGATGGGCCAGATGGATGGGCCCGTGGCTGGATTGGTAAAGGGCAGAGAGCTCCAGTCCCACTCAGACGCCAGCAAGGTGGAGGTGGAGTACTGGTTTGGGCTGGTATCATCAAAGATGAGCTTGTGGGGCCTTTTCGGGTTGAGGATGGAGTCAAGCTCAACTCCCAGTCCTACTGCCAGTTTCTGGAAGACACCTTCTTCAAGCAGTGGTACAGGAAGAAGTCTGCATCCTTCAAGAAAAACATGATTTTCATGCAGGACAATGCTCCATCACACGCGTCAAAGTACTCCACAGCGTGGCTGCAAGAAAGGGTATAAAAGAAGAAAAACTAATGACATGGCCTCCTTGTTCACCTGATCTGAACCCCATTGAGAACCTGTGGTCCATCATCAAATGTGAGATTTACAAGGAGGGAAAACAGTACACCTCTCTGAACAGTGTCTGGGAGGCTGTGGTTGCTGCTGCACGCAATGTTGATGGTGAACAGATCAAAACACTGACAGAATCCATGGATGGCAGGCTTTTGAGTGTCCTTGCAAAGAAAGGTGGCTATATTGGTCGCTGATTTGTTTTTGTTTTGTTTTTGAATGTCAGAAATGTATATTTGTGAATGTGGAGATGTTATATTGGTGTCACTGGTAAAAATAAATAATTGAAATGGGTATATATTTGTTTTTTGTTAAGTTGCCTAATAATTATGCACAGTAATAGTCACCTGCACACACAGATATCCCCCTAAAATAGCTAAAACTAAAAACAAACTAAAAACTACTTCCAAAAACATTCAGCTTTGATATTAATGAGTTTTTTGGGTTCATTGAGAACATGGTTGTTGTTCAATAATAAAATTATTCCTCAAAAATACAACTTGCCTAATAATTCTGCACTCCCTGTAGTGGGATTGTAAAGGGTCTTTGAGGGTCTCGAAAAGCGCTATATAAATGCAATCCATTATTATTATTAAGAGCATCTTTAGGCCTGACTGTGCTCATCCTTCCTCCAACCTCTCCTTACCAAAGATAACAACTACATCAGTATTAGCTCAATAACAATTTCTGCAATTCAATTGTGGACATTCATTTTTAAACCTTGTGTAAAACGATAAAACCTCAAAGTCTGAGCATTATTCTTTGTGCAAACAGCTCTTGCAGGTTCCCCCGGACTTAGGTTATTTTTATTATTTAATTACTTTCCTTTAAGCAGCTGTTCAGGCTACTAAACTCATCCCAGAAATAACAAGTGACACCATTAATAGTAGAGGTGGGAATCACCATACAACTCGCGATACGATATTATCACAATACTTAACGCACGATACGATATTATTGCGATTTTTTAAAATATTTTGCGATATTTAAATTCTGCACATAAAGGTAAACTTTATCAATATTCATTTTATCTAATATCAAAGTCTCACACTCAGTCTTTCTCTCATTTCAGTCAGTTTTATTGTTGACAAACTGAACGGTTTGTATTACAGTCTAGTCCAACTTAACTGAATGCAACCATCTGGTACAATTATAGCTATTCTGAACTATGCAATTTATGAAAACTATGCAGCCCCTTCAGCAACTGAAGAATTTGAAAGTAAATTTAAAAAATATATAATTTTACATTAAATAAAAAAGTTTCAAACTTAATTAAAATTAAACATGTCTTAAATTAAAATAAGTAAACTGTCATGTTTATTGCTGCCAAAAAAAAAGTTAAACACATTTGGACAGTGAAGGAATGTCAGGATTGTTGCTCAGAAAAAGGATCAACATGCTCTGAAGTCAACATGCTCTGACTCCAGAGCATGTTGACTTCAGAGAAAAAATTGTTTGTAACAAAATATCGATTTCTGCTGTCCCTGTATCGATACATTATTAGCAAACAAAATATCACGATACTACACAGTATCGATTTTTTCCCCCACCCCTAATTAATAGTGGAGCTAACTTTAACAGGTGAAACTGATTTGACCTATAAGGCTACTGCAGTTACTTCTTATCAGGTTTAGTAGGGAAGACATCTGGATGAGGTAGTTAGTAGTATGTAGTTAGTACCGGGCGACTCCCCTCCCCCACATCGGCACCAGAACCCTGTATTATCTACAGGGTAAGACTGCCTGTTTTATCAAACTATGGCCATTACTACTGTGATCATTTGCAGCCCAGTGTGCCGCTCTCTCTGCTGGGATGAACCACTGGAGCTCACCCAGTCATCCCTTTCTTTCTCTCAAGAAGAAGTGAAATAAATATATTTATTATGTTACGAGTCTAATATTCTTTAAATCAAACTGTAATGAATAAATCAAGCAAGAAGATTTGGTGGCTCCACGTGTTGTAGAAGAAAAGATAAACATCTCATTTTGAGAAATCAGCCTTTAAAATTAAGTACTGTGAATAAAAAACAAACAGCGAGCCAATCAGCAGTCGCCAATATCCTCCTAATTTCATTCACAAAGAAATCAAATATATATATTATGGGCCCAAAGGAGCCTAAATCTTTAAATTAGGCAGTGCATGAAGTATTTTTTTAAATAAACAGAGACATGACTATAACAACTTTTAGTAATTCAGAGTCCAATTATCCACTCAAATGTAAATAAAAGTTCACTTGACAGCTGTAAAAGTTACCTGTTTATACAATAATATAAATCACATTTCAAATGATCATCTGTGGAAAAGTTTGAATCCTGACCTGAGAGTTTCCACTGCACACTGTGAACTCTTTAGTCCAGCGGACAGAAGCTTCACTCCTGAATCCTGCAGGTCAGAGTTACTCAGGTCCAGCTCTCTCAGACTGGAGGACTGGGAGCTGAGGACTGAGGACAGAGCTTCACAGCTTCTCTCTGACAGGTTACAGCCACTCAGTCTGAAAAATAAAAGACAATCTATAAAACAAGTACTCATGTAGAGTTTGTTAATACATTTCAAAACATTAAATGTTGACTTTCTATTTTTAAAGGAAACATAAACATACTAAGATACAACATCATATGTATGAACTTTAATTAATAATTCTAAAAACTAAATGTTTTCTGATCTGACCTCAGAGTATTCAGTTTACAGTTTAAACGTTGTAGTCCAGCAGACAGAAGCTTCACTCCTGAATCCTGCAGCTTTCTGATACTCAGGTCCAGCTCTGTCAGACTAGAGGACTGCGAGCTGAGAACTGAGGACAGAGCTTCACAGTTTTCCTCTGAGAGTTCACAGATGTTAAGTCTGAAGATAAAAACATGAATAAAGATTGTTGTTAAAGTGTAATCAAGGTGCAATAGCTTATTGTCTTGTGCTGAGCAGGTTAGTAAAACTTCTGTTTAACTTTGAAATGAATAAAAATGCTATGAAACAAGGATAACTGGATAAAGACATAAACAAAAACAAACATCAAACACATAAACAAACAGAACTAAACATAATACAAATTGATCTGACCTCAGAACATTCAGTTTGGCATGTGGACTCTCCACTGCAGCAGACAGAAGCTTTACTGCTGAAGCCTTCAGGCTGTTGGTACTCAGGTCCAGCTCTCTCAGACTACAGGACTGGGAGCTGACCACTGACAACAAATTTTCACAGCCTTTCTCTGAGACGTTACAGCTTCTCAGTCTGAGAGAGAAAGGAAAAAAACAAAAACAAAAAAAACAAACAATATATGTGATCAAATTAAATTTGTTTATATGTTGAACCCTTTTTTTTTAATTTATTTAAACCTTTGAGACTATGAGTGCTACCAATCCAGTGCACATGATTGGTACCTTGATGGTACCTTGCTCAGGGGTACCACAAGGTAGCTATTCGGTGGATTCGACCCCTGACCTTATGATCATGGGGCGACCACTCTGCCTACTGAGCTAATAATTCTGTGTACACTGTCATACAATATTAACTAAAACAATTATTTTAGAAAATTTTAGTAATTCAATAATCATGCTCATTACCTGTGTATTGTGAATAACACTTGATTTTAAACACTAGCTGTATAAAACTCTTCCTGTTAAAGGTGTGTATAAAGGAGATGAGCTGAAATGCAGACTTCATGGAGAATGTTTGCTGTCAGCATATATCAAAGACAAAGCAGAGATCCATCCAGTCTCTTCCACTAAGCCCACAGAGGGACAGACAACCACTCTCACTCACACCTGCATGAAGTTTAGATCACCAGGTAACCTAACTGCATGTCTGTGGACAGTGGGAAGAAACTGTAGAGGACCCAGAGTGAACCCACTGTAATTCTGTGATAACACTGGTTATGGAAGCCTTACAGTTACATATGGTTACTGACAAGAAACACGACCTTAGAGGCAATTTCAGTAATGAAGACCGAAGTTCTCCCTCCATACGGGATGAAAACATGACAGCACAGCAGAGATTTATATTTAAAAAGGGAGGGTGTGCACTGAAAGTGAGATACAAACTTGAACTTAAATTACGAACATCAGAAAAAGATGTAGGTGAAGTCTGGCAGGTGAAGTTTGTGCTTTAGAATAAAACAACCAAACTCCTGGAGTTGGAGACAAGTGAACAAGCTGAGGATAATAAACCTGTCAGAGGGGCTGAAGCATCAGAGCTCATGTTCTTATAGGCTGGGTCTGGATTGTCCTTTGATAAGAGTTACAGAACAAAGTGTGTTTTAGAAATGCTGGAGTGAAACATTAAAACTACCATATATTTACCGAGTGACTGATGATCATTTAATTTACTATTTTAAAAAAATGTTACAGTGCTCTTTGAACTCAGCATTTCTGATTTATTTCCCATGATTTTAACAATGAAGCGATGACAACATGTTTACTCACAGAGCTTTGTTGGAGGCTTTGACCACTGGCAGCATTCTCAGAAGAGCCTCCTCTGAAGCAGAGTATTTCTTGAAGTCAAACTCATCCAGATCTTCTTCTGATGACAGTAAGATGAAGGTCAGAGCTGAGCACTGAGCAGGAGACAGTTTACCTGTGGAGAGACTTCCTGAAGTCCTGTATTGTTGGATCTCCTCCACTAGAGAACGATCATTCAGTTCATTCAGACAGTGGATCAGATTGATGCTTTTCTCTGCAGACAGATCCTCACTGAGCTCCATCTTGATGTACTGGACTGTTTCCTGATTGGTCTGTGAGTTACTTCCTGTCTGTGTCATCAGGGCTCGTAGGAGAGTCTGATTGGTCTGCAGGGAAAGACCCAGGAGGAAGCGGAGGAACAAGTCCAGGTGTCCATTTGGACTCTGCAAGGCCTTGTTCACAGCACTCTGGTAGAAGTGTTTCTTTGCAGATTCTCCTGTTTCAGACTTCTTGGATGTTGTTTGTTGTTGTTCCAGCAGATTGAGTCCAGAGTTGATGAAGGTCAGATGGACATGAAGAGCAGCCAGCAACTCCTGAACACTCAGATGGATGAAGCAGAACACCTTGTCCTGGTACAGTCCTCTCTCCTCTTTAAAGATCTGTGTGAACACTCCTGAGTACACTGAGGCTGCTCTGATATCGATGCCACACTCTGTCAGGTCTGATTCATAGAAGATCAGGTTTCCTTTCTGCAGCTGATCAAAAGCCAGTTTTCCCAGAGACTCCATCATCTTCCTGCTCTCAGGACTCCAGTGTGGATCTGTCTCAGCTCCTCCATCATACTTGACCTTCTTCACTTTGGCCTGAACCACCAGGAAGTGGATGTACATCTCAGTCAGGGTCTTGGGCAGCTGCCCTCCCTCTCTGGTTTCCAGCACATCCTCCAGAACTGTAGCAGTGATCCAGCAGAAGACTGGGATGTGACACATGATGTGGAGGCTTCGTGATGTCTTGATGTGGGAGATGATCCTGCTGGCCTGCTTCTTATCTCTGAATCTCTTCCTGAAGTACTCCTCCTTCTGTGGGTCAGTGAACCCTCTGACCTCTGTCACCATGCCAACACAGTCAGGAGGGATCTGATTGGCTGCTGCAGGTCGTGTGGTTATCCAGAGGCGAGCAGAGGGAAGCAGTTTCCCCCTGATGAGGTTTATCAGCAGCACATCCACTGAGGTGGACTTTCTAGGGTCAGTTAGGATTGTAGTTTTGTGGAAGTCCAGAGGAAGTCGACACTCATCCAGACCATCAAAGATGAACACAACCTGGAAGTCTTCAAAGCTGCAGATTCCTGCTTCTTTGGTTTCAGTAAAGAAGTGATGAACAAGTCCCACCAAGCTGAACTTTTCCTCTTTCAGCACATTCAGCTCTCTGAAAGTGAATGGAAATATGAACTGGATGTCCTGGTTGGCTTTGTCTTCAGCCCAGTCCAGGCTGTATTTCTGTGTTAAGACTGTTTTCCCAATGCCAGCCACTCCCTTTGTCAGCACTGTTCTGATTGGTTCATCTCTTCCAGGTGAGGCTTTAAAGATGTCTTCTTGTCTGATGGTTGTTTCTGGTCTGTGTGGTTTCCTGGATGCTGTTTCAATCTGTCTGACCTCATGTTCATCATTGACCTCTGCAGTCCCTCCCTCTGTGATGTAGAGCTCTGTGTAGATCTGATTCAGGAGGGTTGGGTTTCCTGCTTTAGCGATGCCCTCAAACACACACTGGAACTTCTTCCTCAGCTTAGACTTAAGTTTACGATGACAAACAGCAGCTGGAAGTTCTGAATAATAATAATAAAAATACAACTTTAACAATCATATTTTACAAAATGCTGATGACAATTTCTGACCCACTGAGAAATGACTGAACACACTGGTGTCACAAGTGTCTCATTTATCCAGCAGCTTAAATCTTTAGATAAATCCTCTTACGTCTCTGCAGACGGTCAGCCAGCTCCTCCTGCTTCATTCTCCTCAGGAAGTCCACTGTGATCTTCACAAATGCCTCTCTGCTGTTTCTCCTCTGCTCATCATCCTCCCTCTGAAACTCCAAGCACTGGGGCTTATTTGGATTCAGAGCCTTCTGGATCTTCTTCAGCTCGTTCTTCACAAAAGTGATGATGTTGTCCTCCAGCAGCTGGAACAGAATACTTTATGAATGACCCACCACTCTGAACTTTAGTCCACACAACATCCACTTCTTTACGATCAAGGGGCATATCATCCGCGAACTCTTTACCAATTATAGGTTTGACTTTATCTGATTAACTGAGACTTTGTCCACAACTCCATGATCCCAAAGCGTTGATTCTGTTCATATGAATGCAGCGATTTCAGTGGGAGAAACATTTCACTGGTGTTCAGAGCTGAACTACCAACAGGTTGATGATCAAAGCCAGAAACTTGGAGATGTTTCAGGTGACTGAGTTGATCGTACAGACAACTGGTCTTAAAGGTTCACTCTGTTTACACATACAGATCAGTATTTAAGGTTTGACTCTCATCATCCACTGGGGCACAAACTGGGCGTCATCAGGACACAACAACACAGAACAAACACCATCCCCACAGACACAGCAGCCAGCGAAGCAGAAGAACTTCACATCAAGAAGGTCCTGAGTAAATGTGAACGCTGGTTTGAGGGCGGAGTCAAGGAGGCCATTTATGTGAAAAGGAAAGACCATCTCTGAATGGAGGAGGGGCCCAAGGGTACAACTGTCACCATCTTACATGCTGTGATTGCAGCCATTCCCCAGCTCTCTGTGAACTGGACTCATGACCATTGATCAACAACCATTGATCAATGGTCCTGACAATATGCGTACCAATGATCAATGAACTGACCTCCCAGCCCATTGTTCCTTCAGTGGGCTGGTTTCAGTCATACAAATGTCCTGTTTATGAGATTGAAACCTGCAGTCAGCTGAGACTGAAGAAGTCACCTGATGATGATGAAACGTTTCTCCCACTGAAAACATCCAGATGAACAGAATCAAGCTTTTTGGGATTTACGTACCTGGATGATTGAGCATCAAGACACAACTCTGTGACTTTTCTCAGATGAATAAATCCTCTCCTCCAGCTTTGTTTACATCTACCAGCCCTGTGGCGCTGCCCAGGGAAATAATCTATGTGAGAGGTGGAAAGTCATACAGGTGTCTGCTCCTGCCTTCAGTTATTTTATCTACTGTGTGTCAACTGGCTGAACCTCCTCCAACTGTCTACTGTCTCCCTAAACTCAACAATGACTTCGTGATCTATCCATTCTCTGACCAAACACATCCTGCTGCAGGAGGTTAACATAGCAGCCAATGATGATCCCACTCACTGTGAACAACACATTTGGACCTGATTTGCTGCTCTGGTTTACACGTGAACTTCCACTGCTGCTGTCACCAACTTGAGAGGCTCTACAGAAAAACTGGACTTGTCCATAAAAATCATAAACTACATTATAAGGACAGCATTGCTCAATCAACTCTAATTACTACTGACATGTTATCTCTTCTAACTAAGGTACAGACACTCAAACTTGCTGCTTTCAGTGAGAAGTCAAATGTCTGAATATGAGCTGGAAGCTGCTGAGAGTCCTCCTCCTTCCCGTGGGGTTTACTTTCTCTACTACTTTCACTATAAACACGCCCCTTTCATGCACCTGCAGAGGGCCACCAGCAGATGGAGCTGTCTTAAACAAATCCACTTGGATAGTTAGCT
Source organism: Maylandia zebra (assembly GCF_041146795.1). NCBI lineage: Eukaryota > Metazoa > Chordata > Actinopteri > Cichliformes > Cichlidae > Maylandia > Maylandia zebra. The sequence continues at coordinate 9,148,565 of NW_027490041.1, forward strand.
GTAGATGACTTTATCAGTATGATTGTAGGACTTTGAGTTATTCTTCAGATTTATTTAAACTCCTATATTGTGCACAAGTGTTGAGCGACCCATAATTTCTCTGTACTTTTCATAAGAGCAGCCAGACTTTCAGCTAGTTTTTGTTTTTTTAAGAGCTCAAAGTTTTTGAAGAAACAGTTATTCAGCTTCATTCCCACTGATCTCGACTACAAACTGTTTCACTTTGGTTTCTGTTTAAAGCCTCGATGTTTAAAACGTTTCCCTGTGATCACATTTGCACCGTCTGATTTCAAAGTTTGTTTTCTTTTGGTCATTTAGTCCACAGAGTCCTTGGTGTTCTGAAAGGGACCTATAAATAAATGCATTATTATTAATATTAAAGTAGTTGTTGTACATGTACAGACCATAAATATGGAGTCCAGCTGTGTTTGATGCTGCTGGGCAGACTGACCACTGGGAACCTCTGAGCTCTGCTGGTCCACTCTGTGGAGGAACCATGAAGGATTAGATCAACACAGGATAAAGATCCAGGAGTTTCTGCTCAAATAACTTCATCTGAATCAAGTCTGTCAAGTTTTAAACTCTCAGATTGTGAAGATATATTTTCTGTTTTCTATGAACTTTCTTTCATCAGTGATGGAAGTGATGATGCTGCAGAAGCTCAGAGGAAACTTTGAGAAAACTGTGATGAACCATCAACTAATGCTCTCAGGAGGCCACAGGTCCCTGAATGTAACTGTGCAGTAGATTCATCGAGTGTTTGAAACCTGACCACTTCCATATGTTTTCATTCTAACACAAGAAGTCCTTTTCTCATTGCTTTGATTTGAGTTTTCATTTGAGTTTTCCGAGTCTCGTATTTGGAGTCGAGTCTAATCAATGATCTGACAGAAGAACATTAAAAAGGATTTAGCAGTGCTGTCAAAATTAACATGTAGGGTTAGGGGTTCATCTGTTATCATGATTAACATGATAAAAACCTTTAACACGACACATCTGGAGAGCAGAACGACTCAAAATCCCTGAAATGTTTCTATCAACGCACTTCGAGCAGTTTGTCCGAGTAGAGTTACCTTTGCACACGTGCAGATGTGCAGCACATCTGTTAGTGACGGCAGCTGAACCAATCAGCTCAATATGGAAGATGACAAACACACACTGACCTCTCGATGGAAAGTTTGAGCATTAAAAAAATAACAAGACGGACCAGCCGACCAACATGAAGGATTCTGCACATCGTGACAGAAGGAATTTTCTTTTCACCGAAGCACTTCCAGCTTAAAATATCACAACAATGCAAAGCACTGATGACACAACTGCCAAGTGGACAAACTGCAGACCTGTTAGTGTTGTTAATAACATAGTTTTGGTTCCTCGTGTCAAAGACTTGAAGAAGAGTGACAGAGAGTGTTAGACTGCTGCAGGATCAGTGCCACCTCCACAGACCTGTGAAGAAAATGATGGTTTGACAGATGGGCTCAGATTCAGGATCAGCTGAGGAGTTTGTGGCTGACAGAATCCTGCAGGTACAGAGCAGAGCCCATCATTAGCATGCAGGACTGTCCCTGGGGGGGTCGGCTCATTCAGGAGGTTAATCAATGTTTACATGTTCAATAAACATGTTAAGTGTGTAAATTTGCCCTTTTCTCTCGAGTCTGTTTGCTCATGAAATGAACTTTGATTCGTTTACATTAAAAATGATGTTTAATGGTGATTAATCCAAATGAATCCACAGTAACCCTGTGATGAGTCTGATTAAACATTTTCATTAACAGCAGTAATATAGATTATATATTATTATATATTAGTGCACACTTAGCTTTTAGTATATATGTTTGTTACAAAGTTGTATTTACAGCAGAGAAGCTGAGTTAAAGACTGAAAACTATTCAAAGTCTCTTTGAATTGAAGCGTTTAACATTCTTTGTGTTTATTCTGCATTGACTTCATTATATGGTGTAAACGTCTGTTACAGGCTTAAATATAAAGTTGGAAAAATGTAACTGCAGCTATTGATCAAGTAATTGTGATTAATCAGGATTAATGACAGAAGATTGTGTCATTAATTAGTCATTTTTAATCTACTGACAGCACTAGTGTTCACTCTGGTGCCTCCAACTGTTTTACGCCCTTTCAACACCTTCGTGGTCAAAAGTGTACACGCACAAAATCTACAATAAAATCCTCACGCAGCAATAGGACAGACACACAATCCATTTATCTCTGTGTCTCAAACACACACACGTGTATTCAAAGCCTCAATTTGTTCATATTTCATCTGTTGTGTTTTTATCTTCAGCGTTTTCAGTGTTGCTGCATTTACACCAAAAATGTTTCCATTGATGAATCAGATTGATTTGAATGTGTTTCATCCATACAAATCCCTCCCTGGTGGTCACATGACTCTATAACATAACAGGAGTCATGTGACAAGAGTTTCATGCTGTAAAATGTCAAAATGGTTGAATGTGGTGGAGTAAAAATGTGAGATATCAGCTACTTTTCTTCAATATGAAATGTTTGCAGGGCCTGACAGGAAGTGGACGGACGCTCTGATCACTTCCTGTTTGCTGAAGTGGGTTTTCAGTTGTTTAGAAACCAAAGGCTTGTTTTAAAAGACAGTTTAAATGGGACTGAGGGAACGACGTGTTTGTAGTTTATATCCAACAACATCAAGCAGTTTAATCAAAGAGTTCATGTTTCTAACAGCTCACCTCTCTGCAGCAGACACAGGCTGGGATTTAAAACCAATGGGAAGATCTTTAGACCGGTCACTCTGTAAGGACACAGAGCTGGGTGGAGGTCCAGGCTGGTTCCTGTGAATAATGATGCAGCAGTGATGTGAGTGCTGAGCTGTGACATGGAGAAGAGTCATGGACAGTTAGAGATGGTCATCTCACCTCTGAGCTTTGGTCTGGCTCTCATGTTCCCCACACAGAGTGCTTTTAGAGGGAGGGGCTCCCTCCTCTCTGTCCTCACACTGATCCATGCTGCTCAATTCAGCTCACACACACTTTCTACCTGCAGAGGAAACACAAATCATTCATGTGCACATCAGCTGAAATCCTCCTTTCATCATGTGTGCTGTCCAAATATCAGCTGCTTCTTTCCTGCTTCATCTCAGTGTCAGCTGGATGCAGTCAGACAGCAGTGTGAGGCAGAGGAAGCTGCCATCAGCTGCTCTGCTATCAGTCCACTAGATGGAGCCTGAAGCACACACGATGCATTCACTGACACACTGATTCACTGTGACTGGAAGCTTCAGTCAGTCCAACACGTGTGAACAACATTTTAAACATTTCAGCTGATCCAGGATTCAAAGAGGATCAGCAGAGTTAAAGCTTCACACTAATTCTTCCTGCTGTTTGCAGAGAACTGCACACACACTGATTCACTGCTAATGAGAAGCTTCTTCCATCCAGTAATTCATCATCCATCAGCTCTGCTGCTGCTCTCAGTCCTGGACTCTGATCACAAACTAAAAGCAGCTTTTTAACTCGTGTCTGTAAGAACTCTTAGTGTTAGCTTAGCGTTAGCTTAGCGTTAGCATGCTGTGTGCTAGCTCAGCGTCAGAGCTCTGCAGGTGTCTCGTGTGTAAATATTAATCACAGTGACAGTAAAGGAGGTAAAGGGCTGTGACGTCATCACGTACGCTGCGTCCTCTGTGGGCTCTGAGTGAACTCAAAGTACAAACTACAAGTACACAAACACGAACGTAGCTCAGAGTGGCGGACACACTCGGCCTCGTTGGTCCAGCTGTGAGTCCGTTACCGTGAACTATGGAGCGGCAGATTTGTGCTGAACTAAGCTGCACACAGCTGATGTTAGCCAGGAAACATTACACACTGACTTTAATGGAGAGACCGGAAATACAAACACACACAGTTTGTTGTGTGAAGAAATCAAACACGAGCTGAACAAACAGTAAAGTTCCTAAAGACAAACTGTTAAAGGAGGAAACAAAGCAAACTTACAGTTTCTTCACACACCAACAACAAGCTCCACTCCACACCTGGGCCCTGTTTCAGGAAGCCGGTTTAGTGGAAAAACTGAGTAAGTATACCCTGAGTTAACGAAAACTCTGGGTTTTCGGTTTCACAAAGCGAGTTCAGATGGAGCCTCAGTGAGTCACTATGACGACACACTCCGTGAAGCTAACCTGCCCCCTAGCAGGTTTACTACAACTAACCCTGACTGACCCCGCCTCTTTGTCGGAAACCTAACAGCAGGAAGTGTCAGACATGGCGTGTCCCTTCCTTGAAGAGCCAGTAGATCTTGAAGCCCAAATTCTCCGCAGAGCTCTCCGCCGGGAGAGAGTGATTAGAGCGCGTATGGACATCTTATCATTACCTGATGATTTCCTGTGCGAACGTTACCGTGTCTCAGCACAATCAATAAGTTATTTGGATAACATCCTCAGGCCATATATTGCGCATGTGACACATCGCGGACATGCGCTCAGTCCATTACATATTCTTTGTACCGCACTCCGTTTCTTTGCAAACGGGAGCTTTCTGTACAATATCGGTGACGCTGAGCACGTTTCCAAGGCTACCGTCTGTCGGGCAGTCAGGAATGTTACAGTTGCACTGAAACGTCTCCTGCACTCGTTTGTGGTGTTCCCCGGTCATAGACCCACAAGATTTATCAAAGAGGGATTCCACAAAATTGCAGGTATCAGGATGAACAAAACTCAATGCATGATGTGGTGATACGTGAACTACCACTCAAATGGTACATAAATTTCCAGGGTTCCCAGGCGTGATTGGCTGTATAGATGGCACCCACATCCCAATCATTGCACCCTCAGCAAATGAAGGAGACTATGTGAACAGGAAGTCCGTCCACAGCATCAATGTACAGGTACATAATTCCCTGTAGCATTTCACACCAACAAGTGATGGCATCATGGTAATGGATGCTAATATGTGTTCTCTGCACTGGGCAGATCATATGTGATGCTGCCAACATCATCACAAATGTGGAAGCCAAGTGGCCAGGCTCTGTACATGACTCACGAATCTTCCGGGAATGTACACTGAGCACCAAATTTGGACATGGTGGGTCGAAGTAACTGTGAAATATACAGAGACCAATTGCCACAGGGACGTTTGCACTGACATGTATTCTTCTGTCCTAGGAGAGTTCACTGGCCACCTGCTTGGTGATAGGGGGTACCCATGTCTACCCTATTTGCTCACCCCTTACCCTGACCCTGAACCGGGCCCACAGCAGCGTTATAATCTGGCCCATTGCAGGACACGGGCCAGAGTTGAAATGACCATCGGAATGCTCAAGGCCCGGTTCCAGTGCCTTCGTGGACTCAGGGTCACCCCAGAAAGGGCATGTGACATCATTGTGGCATGTGTGATCCTACACAACATTGCCACGATTAGAGGTGAACAGTGTCCAGCTGAACCAGACAACAGCAGTGATCCACACGATGAACATCCTGACCCACCCACGAACGTACAGGATGGAAGAGCAGTCAGAGACACCATATGCCACAACCATTTCCTGTGACCCGTCAACCCAACATGTTACAAGACAAATACACAGATACTGTGGTCAACTGCCTTTATTGGTCACCCTGTATGTCCTGTACACAAAGAATAAATGCGTATATTAGTATGTTGTACAAACACTGACATGATTCGTCCATCTATGATCACTCCACCCACCCTTAACTGTTGTTCCAGCAGTACAATCTCCAGCTTCGACTTTTGGATCTGCAGCTGGAGGTGCACCATTTCCATGTCGCACTTTCTTATCTTCCTGGCCAGATATGTCTTATACAGCTGCTTCACAGGGAGCTATTGCAACAAGGGACATAGCATTGGCATCCATAGTACATGCCTACTTAGGTTGGTTGTAAATCAGTGCTGAACAACCCACTGTGGAAAGGTTCGTTGTAGGAGTGGCTGGACCCTCTTCCTCTTCATTTCCAGCATCACTCTGCCGGGGACATAGTAAGTCCATGGTGTCATCATAGTACCACATTGTCGTCAGTTGTTATATTTTCCACTGTACACTGTATACCTCATAGTGTGGCTCTGTTGCGGCCTCCTCTGTAGCAGCTGTCACTGTTTCGTCATCATGTGCCTGTGGTGGAGACATTTAACAACATTGCTGTTCTACTGTTGACACATGTAGTCTGTGGAGTATTACGAGTACTCACAACTGCATGTCGGTCTGGCTCAACAGGGGGCTGCACCAGATGCAGTACACCATCACCGTCAACTGGAAGAATATGGGGTTCATACAGGTCACTCATGACTTATATGGGCGCAAATGGCAATTACCAGACATACCAATCACCATACACCTCATTGTCAGTATGCTCTCAGAGACAACCGACACTGAGGGAAGGCAAAATCAGTAGGTGTCAGGGTGGAAACGCTTTTATGAGCTTTATGTTGCATTGAGGTATATGTTCATATGTTACACTTATTGGGAAAGGTACGGAATGTACTACTCGCTCTGTCTCTGGGAACAGGGAGCTCACCCTGTGGGAGGTTAACACACACACACGCATGTATGCAAAATTAAAGGACACTGCTATGCTCATAATAAAGACGTACCACTGCAGCTCGGTGTGTGTGAGTCTCTCCCTGGGCCCTCACCCGTGCAGCACGTTAACAGTTTCCAAGTGTCTCAGTGTTGTTTATTCACCTAACTGTTTGATGACTGTCATTCTCTGTCAGTAGGACAGTAACTTCACTACGACATAGTTCATTTTGGTCAAGGTGACTGTGCAGAATGGATGTATGCACACCATGTATTGTTTTGGATTTACCCCTTATGTAGGCACTTGTGTCTTGTGGGGTTGTTGCCACAGAGGATGTCCCCGCAGAGATGCCTTCAGCCACAGGGCGCCCACTGTTTTGGCTGAGGGCCAACTGCTCAGCCTCTGTGGGTGGTGGTGGTGGAGGACCCCCACCTGTTTTTCGGGCCTCCGCTTTTTTTCTGTTGGCTGTGACGGCACACATTTGGGCATACAGAGTAGGCAAATGTGTACTTGTGATGTGCTCAGATAATTTCAATATGTGCTTACAGGTGGTATATTACTGTAGCCTCTAACTGCAATTGATTTACATAGGACACACAGACCAAGCACTATGGCTCATAATACAATTGCACCTTACCTGTTTGGACTATATTTTTATATTTCATTTTTACTTGCTGCCAGGAACGTTTGGGGCCTGTTGGGTTGCACCTGCGCTCACATCACATCACAAAATGAAATGTATAACATAATAAATAGAATGACATATGATAAAATAACGTGTTATATGGGTGGAAATCCCTAGATCAATGTTTAAATTAACACTCACGCATTGACTCTGTCGGCTATGTTTTGCCATGCATGCTCCCTTTCCTTTGCAGCTGCGGCTGTGTTACTTTTTTTCTGCATGATGTGCATGCTGTCGGCATATGCTGCCATCAGAATTTCCGCCTCGAGCGCTGTGAAATACGTCGACCGCGCCTTCTTTCCCTCCGTCTCCATGGTGACTCGCTTAATCTGTGCTCCACTGATCGGGGCTTTATGTATCCTCGTGCGCGTGCTTAACTTGGGGTTGTAGCAACTCCGCGTTGACTGAACTACTTGTTATCAGCCTTTCTGAAACCGAATATTCCGAGTTGGACAGTTCGGGGTTACTCAACCCTGCGTATCGTTTTTCACTCTGAGTTTTCTAAACCGGCTTCCTGAAACAGGGCCCTGGACACTAAACACGGACACACAGGTGAGCTGCTTCCTGGAAGGAGGCGGGGCTCCACCTGAAACTCAGCACAGGTGGGAGGGGCTCAGCTCTGTGTGTGCTGATGTGTTAACTTTAAAAATATGCCGTCTGACTGCTCAGACTGAGTCAGAGTAAAGTTCACATGCTGACGTGTGGAGACATGAAACCTTGTTGTAGCTGCAGGTGTGAACACACTGATCCCAGATCAGCTCTGCTGTATTTGTAACATGAACATTTCTGCTGCAAAGCTTCAAATGTTCAGCATGTTTCTCTGTTTCCAGTCTATAGATCCAGTCACACTTTCTACCTTCACCTGTGCAGTAAAGACTGAGAGCAGAGCTGAAAGCAAGCGTCCAATCAGTGAGCAGCATCAACACCTGAGCTTCATTCAGACTCTGTTATTGAAGATGTTGTTGGTACAAAGTTCATCTGCTGCTCACATGAATCCATGAAAGATTTATTTCACTGAATGTTTCTTCAAAGCTCATTTCAACCTGTTGAAGTCATGAATGAAAGTGCAGACTGAGAGTGGATCACATGATGTTTGAGGTGTGTCATGTGACATGTTCAGTATTGTCACACATGTCTAGATTGTCCCTGATATCATAACTGCTCAAACACTGATGATTATATTTGAAGAATTATTCCTGATGGCAGCAAAGTTTGAATGGAGCTCTCTGTCTGTGCTGATTTGTCGCCCTCTGGAGGTCAAAGCACAAACTGCATGATGTCACTGTAACAACCACAGAGACAGGAAGTGTTTTTATGACTGAAACACTGAAATGATGCTAACGGCTGTCGTTAGGCTCACTGACAGCAGTGCTGATGTGTTCATGTCAAACACTGGCTCAGGTCAGACTCCTTCATCCTTCTCCAGCGTGAGGCTGCCCTCAGACCCACAGGAGCTCTGACCTTTGACCTCCTGACCCTAACCATTTTAGTCTTGTTGCATCTTTAAATGCAAATCCATCCAAACTGTAGCCGAGCAAAAGAAGCTGGAAGTTGTTCTATGAATGATGTTGTTGAAGGAGCTTGGAAAGAAAAGCGTCTGGACTTCTTTAAGTTGCTTGATGAGGGACATGGACGTCTTAACGCCCACTCACATCCTGGGACATTTGATCACAGGAAATCACATGATAGCGTGGGGCTAGATCTCACAATGGGTTCACCCAAAACCTTGGCTGATTGAGACCCACACCCGTTTTCATGGAGGAGGAGGAGTTTCACATCCTGAACATGTGACAGCCTGGTTTAAAGGGACCAAAAGTAACTGGACACCTGATTCAGTTCAGGTTTATTCATCCGCTCCAAACCACAGCAGCAGTCACCTCCAGGGAACCAGCTGATCCATGTAACTGGGGACAGACCACAGCCCAGAGCACTGGTTCATGATGTGTTTGTGGACTGTAGGTTGTTTGGATAGAGATGAGATGTACTCAGCAGTCTGTCTCTAATGTTTAATGAAATGTTCTGAAGTTGATAATAACTTGTGATTTTCTTTTGAATGAATCTTTAATCGTGTTGTAGGGCCTCTGACTCTCATGAAGATTTTCACATCAATGTGCTTTTCACAAAGATATTAACAATGAAAATGACGTGCAGCCCTGAACTACTCATGCGTTAACTCAGCGGTTCCTAACCCCCGTGTCACGGACCGGTCCGTGAGTCGTTTGGTACCGGGCCGTGAGAGTCGAGGCTCGGTGTGAAATTGATGGTTGATAGGTTTGTAGCATAAACCTGTTCGCTGGATCGTTCAATCCAGCTACACAGCAAAGCAAGACACGAGTAGTTCTTTATGTTTCTCGTGCACGGGAGAGACCTGGACCAATGCCGTTCCTTCGCTTGACCACAGTCGCTCTCGTCCGTTCCCTCGTAACACTGTTCTTTTATTGAGGTTACATGAACATACATAGGTTCATTAACATACACGTGAACAAAGGTACCAGTCTGTATGTTATGTAGGTGTGTGTGTGTGTGTGTGTGTGTGTGTGTGTGTGTGTGTGTGTGTGTGTGTGTGTGTGGAGTCAGAGTGTGACCCCATAAACGACTTCCCTAAACCTGCTGGTCTGGAAGTCCAGCAGTTCATCTAAACAAAAGGCACTTAGACTAAAACAGACATCCTACCACAAAACAATAAGAAGGTAGCACCTCTCCCATGATCCCAGGACGTGGGTGTGAATGCCAGAACACTCTGGAGTCACACAAAGTCTTTAAAGACTACTATCATTACACAATTGGTTCTACACCTCTAAGCATATATGGTTAGATATTCCCCAATAACAATGACAATGATAAAATATAAATCCAACAATGGTTTTCAGGGTTTTTATCGTTAACTTCGTTTCCCTGGGTCTTTTCCCGTGTTGTAGTCGTGTGTCTTATTTTGAAAGAAATGTTTACGCGTTACCATAGCGACCAGAGAGCATTAAGGCTGCAGACAGGTGCATCCAACCAACATTTTATTTTCCCTTATTTGATTTATGGACCTAACTGTATGAACTGGACTTTGGCTTTAATGCTGCTCCTCTTCATCATTGCTGTGTTGCATTTCCATCATTCTGCTGCTGGATTCACTGCAGGCTTTAACAAACACTCCTTTGGGTCCAGGCCCAGCCACGTGTTTGTAAGCTGCTGTGCTCCTCACAAATAAAGCCTGAAGCAGCTCAGACTGTTAGAAGCAGCACTGAGCCCTGTTACAGTTATAGTGTTAGAGCAGCGGCTGCAGCCTACAGCATTTAAACTAGCTGACAGTAAACACATCAGTCCAGATGTTACCACATTACTTTGTGATGCTGAGAGTTAAAGGAGACTGGCTGATTAAAATCCCATTCCTTACATCACCGTCCTCTGCTCTGACTGCTTTCATTTAATCACAATCAGAATACTTTTTTGATCCCCAGGGGAAATTATTTAGGTTACAGTGCAGCAGCACAAACAGGAACAAAGACACAACACACTAAGTAAGAAATAGCACAACATACACAATATATACATGCATACATATGAGTCACTTATAAGTAACATGTGAGTGCTGGGGTCTATGACAGCAGGCAGGTCTGTATTTATGTCCAGGCTGACATGAACAGCTAGTAGTTCAGGGTTCAACACTCAGGAAAGTGTGTGACCTTCCACACTGACAGAAGATGCTAAACATGACTTTAAACTGTTGTTTGTTAAAGCCTCACAGATCTGAGAGCAGGGCTCAGTGGGTACATGAGCCTTTATACATGAAGGCTTTCTGTTTCCAGGAGAGGAAACATGTGATCCAGCTGTGTTTGGTCACATGGATCTGCTCTGCATGGATCACCTGACTAAAACATGTTGTTATTATTGTTCTTACAGTCTTAAATCGGTACATCAGGCGGGTCACATGACACCCGGGGGTGACAGCAGCATCTTTCCTCTTTAGAAAGCTGCTCTCTGTCCCAGGAGCTGTTGTCACAGTAACAGCAGGAACAGGAAGTCACATGCTCTCTGCTCTGTGATTGGCTGCTTCTTATCTCAGCTTCCTGCAGAGGGTGGGGTCTGCTGATAACGCACACCAACAGAAGTGTGACTTTCACTTCCTGTTTATTGCTGTTGTTCTTAAAGCTCTCAGGCGATGCTGCAGCGCCCCCTGCTGACACAAACTCCTCCCTCTGTCTCAGAGGTCACAGGTCAGCCTGCTGCAGAGGGTCTGCCTGTTCATGGACTTCCTGTTACAGAGACGGGTCTCAGCGTCAACACTGGTTTCTGATTGGACGGTGTGGAAACCGAGCTTCCTCCAGCCGAGTGATGTGTGGATTCATCACTCTCTGTGGATCAGTGTAAGTCTGTGTGTGGGTCAGCTGCAGGACTTGTTTGACCTTTGACCCTGGCAGACAGAGCTGGTTACTGCTGTGTGACTCCTGCCGTCGCTCCACTTTAAATTTTACTTAAAATAAGTCCTGACATGGCCCCGCCCCCTCTGACCTGCTGCTCCTGGATGTGCTGAGGACACAGCGGAGGCTCAGAGGGGGCGGGGCTTTTCCCGTGGCGGTAACCAAACTGCATTAGGTCGCTGCACTGCCAGTGTTTAACCACACCTCTTCTGACTGACCTTTGACCTCTGACATGTTGATTCGATCCTTATTTAATGACGTCTTTTATCTAGTGATTTAATTCTGTGTATTTATATGTGATGGTGTTCCTGCGTTCAGCCTCAGCTGATATCCACAGACGCTCCTATTGGCTGGTTTTAAAAACACATTTTTCCATTAAAGAGACTCTTTTAAAAACACGTCTGCCTGAAATTCACATTTCATTTATTTTGGGGGATTTTAACAGAGAGATAGAACTTTATGAATCCCTCATGTTTATCCTCCAGGAAATCCAGTTTGTAGCAGCAGAACACCGACAAACTTTTACACAGCACAGAATTAGGATATCAAATAAAGGGGAATAAGAGAATATGAATATAAGCATAAATATATACATATATACACAGACCTCACACAGAGACAGCAGCTACACTGTGTGTGGATGTGATCCACAGTCACAGCTGTGGGTTTCAGTCAGTGTGTCTCTAACTTCATGGTCACATTTCAAAGCTTATTGGAGCCAGAAGATGTTCAAGTAAAAGATTTATTGCTGTACTCGTCTACCAGGATAACAGGAGGTTCATAAAGCTGTGTAATACTTCAGCTTTACATCATGCAGTAGTAGTTTATTAAACCCCCCAAAATATGACTATCCAGAGTTGGGACCAGGAAGCAGAGTTGCAGTCTTACACGCCTCTCTGCAGCTTCTCTCCTCCTGCTACCCCCCCAAAAACCCATCTCCATAGAGACTGTGTCAGCTCCCAAACAGACAAAAAACAAACTAAAAACCAGCAACAAACAACTTAAACATAAACAATCACAAAGAAAGAACAATACAGTATCCACATCTGAACCAAAGAGTAAAACAGTGAAATGTGGATTATTAAACATTAGGTCTCTCTCCTCCAAGTCTCTGTTAGTACATGTTAGTAAAAACATTTCTGCATTTTACCCATATTTTATTTTTAACTCAAAATCAAAGATTCCAGATTCTCCTACATGTTGGTTTTGAATCAGATAGGACGACAGATTTCAGGTGGCCCTGTGTCTTTCTCTATTACATTTGCCACTGTGTAACTCAAAGTTATTTAAGGACTAGTTTATTTCAATGGATGAGTTTACTGACTGACGCGCAGAAGAAATAGTTCTTTATGGAGCCTAGATGGTGTGAATGATGAGACCAAAGACTGCAATATCTTGTACCAAAAATATATTGAATAAATGGAGGAAAGGGCAAATGGAACAAAATAATTAACACAACACACAACATAAATGCCCACAATTAAATAATAAATCAATGCTGTGATTTTTCTGTGCAAAAGTCCTTTTTGGTCCTCTTCTTTTTAAAGTTCACTTTTAAGGTATTCCTCCTTAGAGTCCAGCTTCATACAAATGGGGAAATATGTCCGTAATCCAAAGACGGCTAAGTGGGGGAAAGAGGGGAAACAAAGAATGGTCCTACCGGCTCGCCACTTCAATATGAAGAAGATCAATTCAAAGGGAGGGAACAAAACCTGACCTGTAGGTCAGAAAAACGTCCATTAGCACATCAAGTTCGATTCAGTTTACCGGTAAACAAATATATTTTTCTGCAAGCCTATGTAACAATGCAAATCATCATCAACCAATGTACAACAGTTAAATTATTAATTATCTTGGCTACGTAGCTTAATCTATACATTCCAGTAGCGTTCGCTACAAACAATACAAAAACAACAATAAAGGAAAACAGCTGTCTAACAGACAGCATAGCCGAATTCAAGGCAACACATAACAATAATCATTCAATCGCACTTTGTTTCAAAGTAAGCCCATTAAAATGCTTAAGTAAATAAAAGTGTTCAAAAACAGCGGTTTTTGAGCCGGAGTTCTGCTCGCGGTGGGAACGCCGCCGCACAAAGTCATTTTTTAATCGCGAAAACGATCGACTGGTTACTGACAACCAAAAGGTTGTTTTTGGTAGATATTAAAGATCATGGGTGGGCGGGGCAAATGGAGCAGTTTTCTACAGTCGAGTAAAATTCCAGGAAAGAGCTGGGTGTGGCTTCCTTTAAATCACATGATCAACAGCTTTAAGATGGAGGCAACTCGCTCAGTGTTTCCTGTTTCATTCTTAGACTGTGGCGATGGTAAGTAGCAGCTTTTCACTTGTTACCTGGCATCTTTTCAGCCACCAATGATAGTCATTGTATGTTATCAACATTTCACTAACTATGTTTTCTCTCATGTTTAAAATAGGCCGACCAAGAGCAAAATAGGTATGTCTGCAGACTCTGCTGTAGCCAAAGTTATCAGATCTCCTGTGTTTTTAAATCCTTAACTGCTCGATCATTATCATTTTAGAAGACAACAATTTCTCAAAGGAGGTTCAAAACTAATGCCTACAAGATTACCAAGAGGATGGTTCGGGGCTCTTACATGACTCCGGGAAGTCAACACTTGGTGGATGAGGTGTGTTACCTTTGACACTTTTAAGACAGTCCTGTTTATCACTACTAACAATAAGCAAATATGTTTTCACTCAACAGATCCTTCACAGCATGTTGTTTCTGGGCAAAATCAACAACATCCCCTTTTCTCCAGAAGAAATCTTCCCTAATCCTTTTGTTTTGGGTTCTTTAATGAGAAGATATCCCAGGCCTTTTAAGTTGTATTCGACTCAGCTTCCCAGGCGAAGTCCCTTCTCCTGTGTGCTCGACATGGTAAGATAACTCTTCTCACATTTTCAGTCAATCTGACAAACTTCCAGTTTTTAGGAAAGTATAATGCAAAGTGCTTTTTTACTGAGAAATCCAAAGAAAATCCATACTGTACCTTATACTTCAACATATGCTTCTAGCTATACTTCTCCACCAAACACAGAGACTGCAGGAGAGCTGGAGACTTGCTTCAGAATTTGTTAGTTCTAAATAATGTCTAACAGACTCATTATTGGAGATGCTTACAGTCTTCAAGGCGTATATGATGCTGTCACTGTGTAGCTGCTGGATCTGTTAAGTCAGCTCAAAGACTCTAAATTCAGCGTGTTTTGACAGCCCGGCATAGCAAAATAGAAAAAAAAAGGTCAATTAGCAAATTTAATTATAAATTAGTGAGAACAAAGATGGATTTTTGCTTATTGATTTAAAATTAAATAGATTTTTGTGACTTGTTTCACCCCCTATCTTAAAATGTCTAAACCAAAAGCATCCAATGGTCCTGCATAGTTAAACAAGTCAAGCAGCGAAACAAACATGTTGATCAACTTTCTATGAAAAACAACTATATAATCAGGTGCAACACTTTGACCAGATCTGTAACTGTTTTCAGATCGTCCTGCAAAATAACTCAGAGAATGAAGAGCAAATAAAGCAGAGTCTGCAAGATCTCCTCACAGACTTGGACTTAGAAGAGAATAATAAAAAAACAGCTTTCGTCTCGTCCACCATCTGCATTTCTCAAAAATCCCAAACCAACAAATCAGAAAGGTACTGCGGAGTCTCCATGTCCACCAAAGGTCCTAACGCTGGGAAAAGTATGATTGCTGCCTCCTGTCTTAGCAAATGGCATAAATATGTATCTGGTGCGGTGATGACCTATTATCCAAACACAGTCCAGAAAGATTACTTTGATGGAACAATTGAAGTACCTGGAAATATCAGGTGTGAGGCTTTTTGTCTCCGTGATGGTGCCAGA
The DNA here is from genome assembly GCF_041146795.1 of Maylandia zebra. Taxonomy (NCBI): domain Eukaryota; kingdom Metazoa; phylum Chordata; class Actinopteri; order Cichliformes; family Cichlidae; genus Maylandia; species Maylandia zebra. Next base: position 9,164,040 of record NW_027490041.1, read on the forward strand.
ATGAAGCCTTGCAGATCATGTAAGAATTTGTTTGGCTTGAACACAGAAGACCTCAGAGAGTGGCCATATGGTAACTGTGCTGAAGCTGAGAGCCTGAGCAATTTGCTTGAAAATGAGAGAGAAGTTGAAACACATGTGGATGAATACTCAGCTGAAAAGGACAACAGGCAGAGAGCTGAGGATGAGGTTGGTAGGGTTCTTAGAACTGTGTTGCAAAGGATTCGGTTTAACTGGACAGGTGAATTTTACAACCCAGAACAAGAGTGAGATTTCATGAAATCATTTGCATTCATCATTCTGATAAATCAAAGATTCTCTGCTCTGACAGCATCTGTGTGGATTTTCTGTAATCACAGAGACGTGTATAAGCATGTTTACTTTCCATCTCCATGTAATTGTCACATTTAATAATTAAAACTGGCTTCTATGGGTTTTTGTTTGTTTGCTTACATATCTAGTGTTTAATGCAATATGAAGCATTATCAGACAGCATTTATTGGGAAGAATCCCATATTTATACTGGTCTGTACCCAGGGTACACAGAAAATAAAAACACATGTTTTCTTATTATGATCCCAACTATAATTTACTTAAGCAAAAGCACTACATGTGTAGTTATAATATTTATAGCAGTTACTGTTGAGCTTTAAATTTATCATCTTAAATGTTTATATGCTGATTATATTGCTTTATATAAGAAAGGCCTAACTCTGAGTACACTCTGTGCCAAAAAGTGCTGACAGGAAACTGCATGCTTTTGCAGAAACGTGCTTTTGCAGCTAGAAAGTGAAGCTGATATATATCAGTTTTAATTAGTTTTTACCAACTGCTTGCTAGGGCAATCCCACGAGTTTGGTGTTTTTGTATTGAACATGATTCCAAGTGCTTTCTATAACACATAGCAGAGGTGCCACAACAAAGACTGAGAAGAGGACAGGAAGAGACAGTGAAAGAGATGCACTCCTTCGCCATTCATGTTAAAGCGTTGCATAGCTTTAATTTTAGAGAGTGTTGCATAACTTCAGTCATTTTTCTACCACAGGTGAAGCCAAGAATTGTGAAGCTCTCTTTTGGCCAAATACCAGAATCTGTAAGAAGAAGAAAAAACAAACAATCAAATAGGTCATTATTAAGAGGACAACAATCTCTTGATGATTATCCACAGTGTCTTTGATAACTGTGAGATACAAACTGTCAAGGATATACACATCCCAGCAAACAATAGCTGTGTTTGACTAAAGCGATTAATAACAAGGACAGAGCTACAATCACTACAGTCAAACATAAAGGGCTTAATCCTGAATCCAAGTCTGAGCTGTGATGCCGTTGGTGCTGAAAGCTGCTCAGATCCTGAAGCTGCACGTTTTGTCTCTCTCTAACCAAACCAGCAGCAAAAGAAGACACATTTCGCTTGACATAAACATTGTCATGAATTCCCTCTTACTTTTGCTGGTTTGCTTCCACCACCATTAAAACACACACAGAAAAACAACACAGCACAGCTCTCTGCCTCTCTCAGTGTACTTTAAGAACACCGTTTCCCATCTCAAATCTCTGTTTTTGGCATTATTCGCTTGCTTGTTATGAAGCAGTCTACCGTTGTTTACAGCCATTTTTTTTAATGACTTCCGACAAGACAGCCTCATTTCTGCTGTTCAATACCAAATTTTATTTTTTTTTTCAAATTAAGTGAAACTGCAAAATGCTCTGCTGTGTCTCTATTAAAACCTCTTATTAAAACCTCTGAATCACTTCAGCAGCATCAGCCAATGTACATTTGTTGAGTCGTGGTTCTCGTCTGCTTTTGTTCTACTGCAGAATAATATTTTTAAGGTTATCTACTGTAAAAAGCTAGGCCAGGAAAATCTGCTTCATGGTTTTGTGTTTTATCCTCAGTTACTTTGACACAAAAGCATCTGCTGTGATGCTCACACCTCTGATGAAGTTTCACAAGTGTCAGTACTGATAAATGATCAGAATTATAATGTTTCTGACTCTCTGAGTAAGAATTAAATGGAATCTAATTGGGACCTTGTGAATTGGAATTGAACAGGTTCTAGAAATCAGTGATGATACTCAGCTCCAATACCCACCTATGATATTAGGCTTATGAACGCTGACTGGGTTTCATTTACCAGCTTTTTATGTTCTTCCTGCAGTTTCCTCCCCACATCACTCATCTTAACTTTTTTCCAGTCCTCCTCAGTCTAAACAGAACACACAACAATACAAAGAAAAGCTCAGGTGATTGATCTCTAACACTAGGCATCCCCAGTCTTATTCTTAGCAGTCTAACTTCTCACCATATCTTTGAAGGCCTCTCCATTGTAGTAGCGCTTGGATGCTGGATACTCTATCGTTTTGTCACATAGTTCCAGGAAACTGGAAGCCACCAGATGCAGCTCCTCTCCGTCATAGCCGTACAGCTTTTTGTCCTCACGCGTCATCAGCACAAGCTCGTCACATGGACATGAGGTGCCCTTTACCACACCAATAACCTGCATTTTTACAATCTCGGGAAGGTAGAATTTTCCCCAGGCGTTAACTTCATCATCATCCCCGTTGTATTTGGTGTTCTCAAGCTCTTCTATCCACAGGTCAGCACCACTTGGCTTCTTCAGGTGAACGCACATGCTTTTGTTTTTGGAAACAAAATCTTTCACCCATTTCAGGTACTTTTCACCTGGAAAGAAGCAGACAAGGAAATATGGATGAATGTAGAAGTGTTGGAAAAGACAAATAGCAAGGTTATCCTACAGCAGTTTGTGAAAATGTTGTATCTTGAAATAAGCAGGCAAAATGAGGATCTCACTTATCTCATATGTTCTGATACCGACTTTCTTCAGTTAAAGGACAAAAAAAGGGCACACTGGAGGCTGACAGAGTGTGCAATGGTGGGAATCATTTTGCAGAACTCACTAAAGTTTGTTTCTCCTGGAACAAGCTTTTTACACTTCGGCAAATGAAAATACTGTGTTAAACTAAAAAAAGAGCACCAGACCAAGGTCTACAGTACTAACAGAAAAGCATGCCGTTACCTGTTGCCTGTCGACACAGCTGCTGATCTTCCTCACCAAAAAAAAAAAGAGGATCCCTGAAAGGAATAGAAAGGTTATGTTAAAATGAATGACTGTCACGGTGATCATGGGAAGCTCCGAAATATCACAACAATAGCTACGAAATCACAAAATGCAGTGTGATGTCTGTAAGCACCAAACATGACATCTCTGCAAATTCATCTTGAAATATGTAGGTACCTCACACGTACAGCTGCAGCCATCTCAGCCATTTATCACTGTGGCTGCCAAGTGGCTGCCACTTCACAAGCGCATGGCACAACATAGAAGAGCCACCTCCACAGGACAAGACTCAGCAGTCCATCTGCATCTTAAGGATAAAGGACACTCTTTCGAGGATGCCAATGTTCACATTTTGGACAGAGAGGACAGATGGTTTGAAAGAGGAGTGAAAGAAGCCATCTATGTCCACTGTGAGCGACCATCTTTGAACAGAGGCGGGGTTTACGACACCAACTCTCTGCCATCTATAATCCAGTTTTGAGATCCTTCCCAGACGCCTTAACGCCCACTCACATCCTGGGCCATCTGACCTCAGGAATTCGCATGATAAGGTGGGGCCAGGTTTCACAATGAACTCACCCGAAACTGGCTGATTGGGACCCACACCCAGTTTCACACCTTGGCTCAGGTGATTAGAGGATCATCAGGGGGTCCTTTTGTCCCTCTGTGGGGGGTCACTCCCACTAGGCTTATATCTGGGACTCTCCACCATTTGACCTTAGAACTGAAGAAGCTTCTCGGATGAGAGGTGAAACGTCTTCAAGTAACTTAAAGAAGTCCAGACGCTTTTCTTTGCAAGCTCCTTTGACTACGATGACCTGGATGACTGAGAACCTTCACAGACATAAGGTGAATGTGACAAACAAAGCGCCTTCTTGTTCTCTGTGATAATGTAAAGTTATTAATGAAAAAACAAACGAGTAAAAAACGGACTGGAAACATGTCTTCAATCAAAACTCGACAAAAACAAAGAAACAGCCTCACTTCTCTGCGACGCTCCCTAAAAATGACGTTACGTGTTACGTACCAGAGATTTCTATACAGCCCTTTATCAAGCCGAGAGAAAGTGACGCAAAACCCTCCAACTAATAACGACTAGCAGAGAGGCTCAGCTGAGTGTAGTTACCTGGTTTGCAGACGCATACAGACGTTTCCTGTCCTCTCGGACGCAGCTGTGATAGAACATGTGGTGCATTACCGCCACCAACTGGCTTGGAGTGAGGACCGGAAATCGCTCATGCCAAATCAAAAAAAAAAAAACATAAAGAAAGATTAAGTGAAGAGATAAATGAATACATTAAATCAAGAAGAAAAAAACCCACCACCGGACATATACATCCTCATATCCTTCTGTACAAATGAGTTTGTTTTAGAAACTGAAAAAAGCCACAAAACCTTCACATCTAGAAATCCTTTGCAGTAAAACTTGTTTTTTGGCAGGTTCCACAGGTTTTGAATCAGTTTTCTTCTTTATTCCTGATAATTTTGACAATGAAAAAGAACATGTTCTATAGGGCTTTGGAGTTGACGTCACGCCGCAATGCATTGTGGGAGCGCGGCACCATTTTCGAGGTCTACGAATCAAAACAAACACACTGTGTTGGAACGACGATTACAAGATGCTTAAAAGCAGCTCAAAAGAGAACGGACTGTATAGAGACCGATTGCGTCCAGAGGCGAAGCGGCGGTACTTGCAGAAAATAGCGTGCAGTGGAAATGTGGACCCGTATGAAATACGGCCGTGGAGTAGAAACCCTGAAGACGTAGCCTGATATATTTTCGTACCTTATCTGTGGAGTCAGCGCGTACAAGTCGTCATTCAAACAAAGGTAAGTCAGCTCGAGTACTGCGTGTGAAATGCGTTTGATTTCCCTGCAAACATTCACATTAGTGCAGCATAAATTCATTCATGAGGGGAAATTACAGTGAGAACATGTGGAGGCTGTTAGAGGGAGAAGATAGTGAGTTCAGTGCAGGGCTGTGCAGAGAGGTTTAAAGGGGCGGGTGCTCAAAGTTAAAAAGGGGCACATTGAACCAGGCTGAATAACAACAACACACATTCATCAAGAATCTAATATGTGAAGGGCAGGGCTGTGTTGGTCTGAGACTGTAGACATTAAAAAGTCCACAGGAGAGATGGTAGCTGATTAAACAAGTGTCATGAGATAATAACAAAATGCAAAGATTGGTGACAGCGCTTGGAACCATAAGGCAACAAAAAGCTATGTATGTAAAAAAAAAATATATATATACATATATATATATATATATATATATATATATATATATATATATATATATACAGTGGGGCAAAAAAGTATTTAGTCAGCCACCGATTGTGCAAGTTCCCCCACTTAAAATGATGACAGAGGTCAGTAATTTGCACCAGAGGTACACTTCAACTGTGAGAGACAGAATGTGAAAAAAAAATCCATGAATTCACATGGTAGGATTTGTAAAGAATTTATCCGTAAATCAGGGTGGAAAATAAGTATTTGGTCACCTCAAACATGGAAAATCTCTGGCTCTCACAGACCTGTAACGTCTTCTGTAAGAAGCTTTTCTGTCCCCCACTCGTTACCTGTATGAATGGCACCTGTTTGAACTCATCATCTGTATAAAAGACACCTGTCCACAGCCTCAAACAGTCAGACTCCAAACTCCACCATGGCCAAGACCAAAGAGCTTTCGAAGGACACCAGGAAAAGTATTGTAGACCTGCACCAGACTGGGAAGAGTGAATCTACAATAGGCAAGCAGCTTGGTGTGAACAAATCAACTGTGGGAGCAATCATCAGAAAATGGAAGACATACAAGACCACTGATAATCTCCCACGATCTGGGGCTCCACGCAAGATCTCATCCCGTGGGGTCAAAATGATCATGAGAACGGTGAGCAAAGATCCCAGAACCACACGGGGGGACCTGGTGAATGACCTGCAGAGAGCTGGGACCAAAGTAACAAAGGTCACCATCAGTAACACACTACAACGGCAGGGAATCAAATCCCGCAGTGCCAGACGTGTTCCGCTGCTGAAGCCAGTGCATGTCCAGGCCCGTCTGAAGTTTGCCAGAGAGCACATGGATGATACAGCAGAGGATTGGGAGAATGTCATGTGGTCAGATGAAACCAAAGTAGAACTTTTTGGTATTTTGGTATCCTGTATTTGTTGTTGAAGACTTCTTCAGCTTCTTCTCAAGGACATCAGCTGCTTGTTTGGCAGCAGAGGCAGTTAAGAAGCTTCCTGAAAAACACTGAACAGTGAGTTCACTGTGGCATATGACAGATTCAGCTTTCTGTGTGCAAATGTGTCTGTGTCGACCTTTCAAATGCTGTTGAATCCAAAACATCAGCGGCTCCTCGGCTGCTCGCTTCATGCACTTCTGTCTGTGTGACAGTCCAATGACATCACAGCTGTTTCCAGCCCCAGTGTCTCAGGACTGGACACCTTTAAACATGTCGAGGATCAAACAGCGTCCAGCTAAACACACATGAAACTATCAGAGCTGACAATCATTCCAATAACATCTAATGGTTCATGTATGTAGACACAGGACTACAAGGAAATGGCTCTCAGCATCTGGCTGTGGGAACACATGAGTCCCTGTTTGTGTTCAGATTGTGTGCATGTTTTAGACGTGTGTCACATGTAGAAACACAACAATCCCACAATGACACACAGATGTGTTTGACACAGCTGTGCAGCTGTAAGTTGTTTCTAATGATTCATTGAAGCTCTTCTAACATTCTGGAGACGATCAGTACATGAATCTGTTCAACACGACAACAATTTGACTTCAGTGTGAACGTTTGCATTAAATAACCTTCTTCATCCAGCTGACAGCATCTTCATCCTATGATGTGAACAGTTCCTCCTGTTGATGACAAACCTCTGACAGGATCTGCTTGAGGAGCTTTTTCATGTGCAGCTCTCTGAGCTCAGGGCTGAGCTGCTGTTTCATCTTTAAGAGCTGCTGCCTCCTCGCCGGACTTGTTCTCCTCTTCTTCTCCTAATGACACCATTTCTGCTTCATATAAAATTCAATAAAGATGCTGACATGTATCTGTAGCAACAACATCATTGAATCTAGAACAACTGGAGCCAAACCAGTGGCTCTGCTGGGATCACTGGTGAGCCAACACTTCCTTGTTGATGCAGATTTCAGGGCTTCCTTTTGCTCCTCCGTTATAACTGTTCTCTCTTCTCAACACATGATGACACAAAGGAATCAGCAGTGACAAAGATGATGCTGAAGAGAAGCACACACTTCACACATATAACAGAGCAGTGCAGTTACACACACCTCTGCTCGACATCAGGCCTCAAACAAAGACACAAAACACTAACTTGACTCTAAACAGAAGAAACGAGCAGCTGTTTCTGTTCTGTGCTTATTTATATTTGACACACATGCTTCTCTTTGTGCAAACACACATCGCACTATAAGGGTAACCTCGCACACAATGATTGGACAGCACAGTGATGATGCTGGGAGATCCTATACGCAGCAACACAGAAACACTGAGAACTTTAAACAATGATGGAAAGTGTTATAAATGACTTGTTGGCCTCTGATCTGTCACAAACAGCTGAAACGTGTCTCTCATGAGTCACATGAAGGTTTTTGACAGAAAGGACAAAAAGTAGCTGCAGTCAGTTTGTGTCATTTTTATATTTATTCATCTGGGAGAAAAATCTGAGGGACATTAAAATGTGTTTTCAACAGAGACAAGAACATGAATATAACAGAACAGGTAAATGAACATGTTTCAAGTAAACAGCTGGACTGATCAGGTCCAAACACAGAGTGATAAACTTGTCAAACAGCTGTCATATCTTTATATAGAAGCTCTTTATAAATGCTGCTCACTGCAGTCTGTTTACTAATAATGTCAAAGTGTTAGAAACACAGAAACATCAGAATGGTCTTTGTTCACAGAAACCTGTCTGGGATCCTTTGTTGTTCTTTTGATGCAGAGTTACATTATAAATATAAAGAGTTATTTCAGAGTCTCATCAGTTTTCCTGCATGTCTTTATTTAACACATCAGCAGGGCTGAAGCTCTCATGTTAAACACACACTGATCTATGGACACGTTCATGTGTTTCTAACAGAACCAGGCTGTTATCAGCCTGCACTAACATTATGTCACACACACTGAATGTAACAGTGACAGTTTACATCATCACACAATCAGCTGTGATTGTTTCACTGTCATCAAACGAGTAAACAGGAAGTAGAATCAATAGAAACCAATCATTTCCTGACAGCATGTCTGATGGAAATAAGTGCAGATTATGTATGAAGTCTAACTGCACACAGTAACTGTGTTACAATAAGGACTTAACAGCGCCCTCTGCTGGAGTGTTTCAGTACTGCGTTAACTAGAATACACCACCTCCTCCTCACACCACCTGCTACAGCTCTACTCTTCTATGACTACAGTCATCCACAGCACTGATGTGAGGTCACATGGTTCATATGTAAGGAGCACAGCTGACCTCAGGTCAGTTTAATGACTGTGAGCAGCAGCTGTGTTATTGTCACTGTGACAGGGAGACACTCTCAGACACAGCGCTCATGTCAGCTTGTTCTCATGCAGGAGGATCAGGAGCTCCATGTTTGTCTTTCTGTTTGAATCATGATGTGTTTGTGCCATCAGAGTCTGTCATGAGTACTCAGGGTTTCACAGCAGCTCTTCTGGATGCTGACGAGGACTCCAACCTCATGTTTCACCTCTCTGAGCTTCTGATGTCTGTGAACACTCGTGTTTCTTCTCTGGGCTCATCTGGACAAAAACACCTTTCTGTGTTTGGCTGCAGCCTCATTCTGACTGACAGGAAGTGTGTTATCCATGAGCTGCACTTCTGTGAGGAAGTTTCCTGCTGTGTTTCCTGTCTGTGGACAAACACGAGTGTTCCAGCTGAGGACTTGGTTCCTTCCACCTGTCCATACAGGACATCACGCTGTCTGCAGCTCTGTAAATGCAGCTCCAGGTCCTTCCACGTGCTGCTCTGTATTTGTGCAGTTTGTAGTGTGTCCTGGGAAACGTAGCACACATGGTGTTCTTCTGCTGTTTCCTCCTTTCACTGAGTGTGAAACACTGACGCTGTGCTGTTGTTCACAGAGGGGAGCTGATTCTAGCTGCAGCTGGACTCTGTCATCTAACTGAATGTGTTGGTGCTGATCACGGGGCTCTGAGGGGGGAGCAGCAGGAGGACTCTGGATGCTGACGTCAGTGTATCTGTGGAAGCTCCCACAGCGTGTCTGTCATTCAATATTGTGCTGTATATTGTATCTATGCAAAGATGAACAGACTGTGTGTTCACTGGTCTCTGTGCTGCAGCTCTGATGTCATCATCACTCCCTCCTCCACCCTCAGCAGTCCCAGCATGCTGCTGTGGTGCACCCCACCCTCACTCTACACCTGAGCCACAGACCACACCCTCCACCTCAATATACACCACAGTTTTCTCTGCTGTGGAAATGAGATCAGGAGGAAATCATCATTATTATTATTTAATAAACGCTCACATTAATGTGGGCTTATTTGTTTCATATTAGAAACATTAGTTGAGTGTTTTTAGTATAAAATGGTCAAAGTCCCTCTTTTTGCTCCTCCCCTCACCTGTGGATGGGCGGTGCTGTTACCGTGGTGACAGCTTGGATGTGTTTCAGTCCTGCCTGGTTATCACTGCAGGAATCTTTCACATTTATTACAGGTAATAACTCTGATTTTTCTGTGTATTATGAACCAAATGTATCCTGATACACACAGAGATGGATGAGCAGAGGTTGTTTTTGCAGTTTATGTAGTTACTATGGACTTAATGCATACATATTATTAAAATTAGGGCTATAACAGTTGTATTGATGTATAGCAACTTGAAATGCTCCCACAAATGGCTCCACAGCATGTAAAAATATAACAAAAGCTCTGGCGGACTTGGTTCTGTGGTCAGTCTTAAAGGGTGAAGTTAAACTCTGTAATCTTCACTGTGTCACAGAGTTCAGTGAGTCCCGTTATTCACAGTATCAATCAGATCATCAGAGAACAGCTGATCAGCAATCAGTGGTGCCAACAGCGCCTCCTGTGGTGAGAGGATGCAATAATGCAATGTAGCATTTTTCCACTCAACACTTGCAGTCATGGAAACTGTCTGTTGGATCTGTGTGACGTTGCTTTCTTGGTTAGAGTTCCTCACAAATGTCCAGATGATTCTTCTAATGAGGCGTCGACCATGTTTGCAGCTCTTTGGAAGAAAACGTCGCCCTTTGCCATCCTTACTTTTCTTTGACTTCTTCAAATGCAGCTGAACTCCAGCTGGTATTTTCTTGGACTTTGCAGCTGTTTCTGGTCATCAGTTCATTCCTGCAAACCTCTGAAGCTGAACAACAATGATGCTGCATTGCTGGCTGATCCCAAAAGGTTGATTCTGTTCATCTGGACGTTTTCAGAAACGTTTGCTCACTGATCAGGTGACTTCTTCAGTCTCAGCTGACTGCAGCTTTACAAGCTTACAAACAGCACATTTGCACAATGACTGAAAGCAGCAGCACCTGATATATATGATACTAATATAATACATATACATATATAATCCATACTAATGATGAAGGAACTGAGCTCACAGTCCATTGTTCATTCAGTGAACTACTCAGTTTATTTTGGGCCTCAGAAATGCTCACTCTGTTTGTACATCACTGTCAGCAATAGACTCATTCTGCTATGTGGACAGGAACACATGTGACATCACTTCCTGTTTGTTTGTGACTGAAGAGGAAGAAGTTTACAAGGAATCATTTAGAAGAGTTTCAAACATCAACTGATTGAATCCATGAATCTGAAAACGTGTTTGTGAGTGAAAGAGACAGACA